>NC_054702.1:26969706-27004295 GCF_016097555.1 Gigantopelta aegis
GTCAAACATTTTGTAATTTTTGATATAGAGTCTTAGAGTGGAAACCGACTTCATTTTTCCATTAGTAGCAAGGTATTTTTATATGCACCATCCCACATACAATACAACACACACAACATTTGATATATTAGTCGTGGTGCACCGGCTGGAACGTGAAATGGCTCACTGGTCCACCGATGGGTATCGATCTTAAAACGACTGCACATGAAGCGAGGGCTTCGACCAATGAAAATTCAACATGTGCGAAAACATTTCATGTTAGTATTCAATAAGTTTTATAAGCTGAAATCATTGTTTCTATATGACTATGTCTGTCATAATTCAGGTTTCCTTATCTCGTTATCTGTGGGGTCCTTAATGCTGTATAACCATAAGTAAAAAGGTGTTGAGTGCGTCGTTAAACAAAGTATTTCCTTCCTTCCTATGTGATAATCCTTTCCTTAGCAACCAGTATGGTGTCCTTAGCAATGGCACAGTTATGTGGAAAAATGATCATCGAACGTGGTAATTCATAGGTTTGGGGTATGTCTGAATTCCCAAGGTTATAATGAAATGTCATGATATATAAATATATTAATCATTCAAACAGGGCCATCTAAATGACGGGGTACCGGTACCGGCAGGGTAGTAATAGTTCACATGGTTAGACTTATTTATTATGGTTTGGCGATCATGAAACCACCTGTTGACGCTTTCAAAAATGCGTGAATTTCGCATGTCGGCTATTGTCAAAGATGGCATTCGCCATTTTAAAGAAAGCTATATCTCTGCCAATTGTTCAGATATTGAGGTGATTTTGGTATGAAAAGTTATGTTTTTGAGTGTGAGAAATATGAAAAACATCATACTAACAATGCTATATACATATTTCCATAACACTGTAATTGAAGTAATTTAAATTTACTATTTAGGAAATTAAAGAATCCTTCCGTATAATGTAAAAACAGCGGATTTACTTTAAACACATATCTGGTATATTATACAAGCTAAATTCAGTCATGATGTTTTCTGAGACTGTTCTCTCATACCCTTCCGTAATTGATGAACAACGTTCTATGTATTCTGTAGTCAATGCGGATATTTATTCAGAGTAACTATGTTCTCTGCCAGTATGATTAAGCCTTACAAGACGTGCCCCTTTTAACATCATACGATGCCTTAGGGGGAGAGATGTGGATCAAATTGTCCAAACCTGGATAGTCTTGACATAACATAGCTGGGGTAAGGTGGGTGCAACAATTCGATTCCATTTCCGAATAGCCGTCTTTACCACCCATGCCGTGTGAGCTGGTACATGTTTGTGAATCACAAGAGGAGTGGTTGACAGCCTTCCTCGCCGTATTCAACGGATTGACTAACGCAAACGCCCAAGCAAATCAGCTTAATATTGACCCTTCATATGGAAATATGAAGCATACTGTCGATATGGATTAGTGCCTTGGCATCGTAGAGAATGCTAGCACTGGGTTGAAAACGAATTTCTCTGGTGCTGGAGAATTGAAGTTTGCCCACCGTTTCAAATGTTGCTTGAACACTGTGTCAAAGTTATGATTGACATCTGGTCACTAAATACTGCTTTAAAAGTCCAGATTCACAGCTCGACATTCTCCTAGGATCACCGAATCTGTTTTCGCTTCATTTCGGATGTCGACATTCTCCGCATCCAGTGAGTGAAGACTTTGCTCATACCCAAATGTTCATGGAGAATGGTTTTCCCTTAGCCATAACTAAGTTCCAGAATGTCACACTTCGATCATCCATCAGAATTCGTTTCACAGTCTTAACATTTCCCTGGGTTTTCGCCGTCGAAGGCCTGCCAGACCTGGGGTCGCCTTTAACAGATTTCTTGCCTCAGCGGAATTCTGCACAACCTCTTAACTATGGATTCCAAGAATATAAAGGAGACTGGTGCTAGTACACGTTGATCATGCGAGCATGAATATCTGAAAGCGTGCTTTTTTCTAATGTTAAAATATTTAATGATAGCACTGTGCTTCGTTTTGATGTGTTCAGTCCACTAGGATGTAACGAAGTACAACTAGGAAACATAAACGTTACAGGTCTTACACTTACACTATTTTTAAAATTGCACCTATAGGATTGACCCTTCAGAGTGAAACTTGAAATCTATGGATCACGTTTATGTAATATACTAATCATGTGATATCAGGTCAGTAGGAACCGTGCCCCCACCCCCCCCCCCCACCCAAGACGACAATATAAAGTTTTTTTCTGTCCTTCCCTATATAAAGATATAATTCTGGCTTTTGGCCCCTAATACAGACTATTAGAGATTGTGCCCACCCTCAAAATATTGTTACCACGAGCCTGCATATAGTATTGTCGTGTTCATTGGGAAAGACTGGAAATAGCTATTTTTTTACATTTAATACTTATTAAATATCTGTTTGCTTTGTGTACAAACCCAAACCCTAGCATATTCACAACAATTATATTATATTATTCAAACTGAAGGAACAATTACAGTTAATATTCCTGCGACAATCAATTATGGAGTTTCTTAATCGATCATGATATCATAAAAGCCCAACTTGAGGTCACGAAGACTGTCCGTGTACATGCAGTGGGAGTATTGCATCCGGTAAGGGGTTGGCTACAGGGTCCGTTGACATAGACATCAGGGCAAGGCGTAATGTATCCCAGTGGTAAAGCTTTCGCTTTATGCGCGGTCGATCTTGGATCGATCCCCGTCCACTGGGCTATTTCTCGTTCCAGCCAATGCACCACAACTGGCATATCAAAGGCTGTGATATCTGGTATCCTGTTTGTGGAATAGGGCATATAAAGATACCTTGCTACTAATAGAAATAAATGTAGCGGATTTCCTCTTTAAGACTATGTCAAAATTACCAAATGTTTGACATCCAATAGCCAATGAAATCAATGTTTTCTAGAGGTGTCGTTAAAAAACTAAATAAATTTAAACTAATCTAAGCAGGTATCATTTCAAGACAAGGTCCGTATTTTCGAAGCCATCTTAGATACGACTTATCGTAGCTAGTTAAGAGCAAAATACAAATGTCGTAGATTTAAGATACGACCGATTTTCGAAGGTATCGTAAAGTTCTCTTAGTGTGTCATGATTTACGATATTTATCGTAAACAAAAATGGGAACTCTCATTAAGTGGAGATAGAAAATATGGGGTATTTCTCGGTGACGTCATGAAGCAAATTCCCTCTAAACTCTGTACAGTTTCCTTGCCAGAATGGATACTACGCAAGTGTCCGAACCCCCGACAAAGAGACCCCGTAAGGGAAACTGATGTCCCACATAAGTGGAAATTAAAATTTCGGATGTGGGGAAGAAGTCCACATTCTTTTCTCTTCTTTTCTCTAGTTAACAGTGATTAGGCTACATTAGACCCACAGTACAATGTACTATATATACACATAAATCGGTTTTTAAAATTATGTGATTATGAATATTTCAGACGAGCGGTAAAGCGCTCGCTTGATACGCAGTCGGTCTGGGATCGATTCCCATCAGTGGGCCTATTAGGCTATTATTCGTCCCAGCCAGTGCACAACGACTGGCATATCAAAGGGCGTGGTATGTGTTATCCTGTCTATGTGTGGTGCATATAAAATATCCCTTGCTATTAATGGAAAAATGTAGCAGGTTTACCATGCTAAACCATGCACCCAACTTGTTTTCTTAATTATGTAAATCGTGGAGACCCCCCCCCCCTCCCCCCGCTCACACCCACACAAAGACATGCCATGGAAGGAAGGAAATTTTTATTTAACGACATTAACACATTTTATTTATGTTCATATGGCGTCGGACATATGGTCGAGGACCACACAGATATCGAGAGAGAAACCCGGTGTCGCCACTTCATGGGCTACTGTTTTCGATTAGCAGTAAGGGATCTTTTATATACACCATCCCAGGATGGACAGGATAGTACATACCACAACCTTTGTTACACCAGTTGTGGAGCAATGGCTGGAACGAGAAATAGCCCAATGGGCCCATCAACGGGAATCGATCCTAGATCGATCGCGCTATTGGTGTAATATAATGTTAATGCGTTGTTTATGTATGTATGAATACACTGATTTCATTTGGTTTGTTTAGCGATTTGGGAAAGCACAGATCAGTAGCGTGGGAGGGGGGCGCGCGTGTGTGTGTGTGTGTGTGTGTGTGTGTGTGTGTGTGTATGTGTGAGGCATGGGGTCATGCCTCCAATGAAACCTGTTTTAAACTATTCAATTTTATAAAATTATACATACATACATAAATTCATAAATTCGTCCATACATACATACATACTGTGAGTTAGCCCCCTAATATGGTCCCCCACCTCCAATATAAAATCCTGGCTACGCCAATGGCGCAGATGTGCATGTATGTCAACTCGATTTATGATCACCGTGTTTGTCCCATCCTCCTAAAGAAATGTTTGTTGTTGTTGTTTTTTGTGAATAATTTCAGTTTGGATTGACATAAAAAAGAAAAGTAAAAGTGTTTTGGAAATAGCTTTTCTTTTACTTTTTTTTGTACAGTTTAGAAAAGAATCGCTAATAAACTAATTTGTAGTAAATTTAATAGTATGAAAAATGGCGTTCCCTGTGTGAAGAACTAATAGCTATAACTACCTACGTTAAACACTTTTGCCGTGACAGTGTTTATGACAACAACAAAAAAAAACCCAAAACCCCAAACATTAAAAAAACAAACAAACTATTTTAGTAATAAAAAAAGTGCGTTACGTGATGCTGTTCGGTACATTCACCCACCCCATGTAACGGTGCATAACGTTTGGACATACATCCACCCACCCACCTCGAACGTTACGTAATATTTGAATGGCCCAAAAAGTCATTTCAAATATTAATTTTGGAAACGTTTCATGTCTATTTTTTATTACTGTAAGTAGTGGAAATTTGTTACTTGGGTTAACTTTAGTAATATTTCTTTTATTTGAGCTTTCCGATACATTATTTGGGTAATTTAGGTGCATTTCATATTGAACAGTCTCACTTGTGCCTTATTCAACAACCCCGATCAGGCCCCATTATATCGATTGGTAAATTTTCTGATCGTCAAAGGTCACGGATGGAATAAACTGTTTTAAAGATTTTACGGCATAATATTTCGAGTTTACAAAATTGGGCACCTGTATCTTCGTCATTATCATGAAATAATGAGTAAGCCGCCATATTGGTAGGAACATGTAGGATCTATTTGCCGCAGTCACTTATGACGGATTTATGACATATCGTAGCAAAGATGGCTTCGACAATACGGGCCCTGGCCTTTAGTCAAGGATTTACCGTGGTTCGAGACTCAGTTGCAGGATTCTAAAATTGAAATTGCGTGTTTGTAAAATGGATGTTTTTTTTTGTATTGCTATATTCCATTTAGCCCAGTGGTAAAGCGCTCGAAAGATGCGCTATCGGTTCAGGATCCTAGTCCGTGAGCCCATTGGGTTATTTATCCATCATGCCAGTACACCATGACTGATATGTGTTATCCTGTCCGTGGTATGGTGCATATACAAAATATCTTATTACTAATTGAAAAATGTGTCTGTTTCCTCTCTAAGGTTATATGTCAAAATTAATAAACATTTGACATCCAGCAGCCGATGGTTAATACATCGATGTGTTCTTGTGGTGTATTTAAACAAAATAAACATCAAGTTTAATTTCTATTTAGGATGGGTAAAAAGAGTTTGCATCCTTCTCATCACTGCTTTACAACTTGAGTATGAGTTGATGTTGTTGCTGTTCTTGTTATTGCTGTTATCATCAACGTCATCGTTATTATTATTATTATTATTATTATTATTATTATTATTATAACTGTGATTATTGTTCTTGTCATTACAGTATGTCGGCAACGGAGAATTCATTTACAACTACACTATACCATTCCCAGTGAACATAACAAAAGGAGTGATTCTTAGGTTTGATATTGATATTGTTAAACTAACATTTATATATTAGACATATTTTCACACTTTCCATTAATTAAAGAGACTGTCAAATGTAAAAAAGAAGAAGATGGTGGTATTAAAGTTACAATAATAGAAGAATTTATTAAGGCACAAAAAATAACACCGACTCTAAATGGAAGGGATTGATTATTCATGTGTATACATTTTTAGGTAATATAATGGATTTTGGCTCTGAAGGAATAGGAAAACACTGTCAATATATTGATAATTATTTTTGGAAAGAAATAGTAATTGCGTGGAGAACATATCTTCAAAAATGCAAATCAAGAGATATTGTCAGAATATATTTGGAATAATAATGACATAAAAATAAATGGAAATTCAATATTCTATAGAGATTGGTTCAAGGGAGGGATAAAATTTATTAATGATTTATTTCACGATAGAGGTAAACTTTTAACTTGTAATGAATTTAACCTGGTTTTTAATATCAATACTAATTTTTTAACTTATCAAGGTATAATGCGGTAAAACAATATTTCAAAAAATAAGATGCCGTCTCCTATATTGCCATATAATATTACAATGTTAAATACAACTGTTAGAGGAAGTAAACATTGCTACAATACTTTACTAAATTCGTCGTTCTCAAAATCGGCATACAACTTAAAATTGGAAAACATTTTTAACTGTAATTTTTCAGATACTGATTGGAACAATATAAATATAACTCCTTTATGCTGTACTGATAGTAGTGAATTGCGCTGGTTTCAGTTTAAAATAATTCATAATATACTTCCTCTTAATACCTATTTATACTGAAAGGAAAAAAAAACGTCGAATCAACTTTAAAGCCAGCAGATCAAATTGTATGACACAATATGTACAATTGTACTACATATCTATGACGGACGGACAGTAATGATAATTTTTTATTTTTTTTATTGAAATATGAAAGAAAATGGCAACATAATCCGATTGCAAATGAGGGTACCCCCCTATAAAATGTGAAAGAAATTGGCAACATAATCCGATATCCCCCTATAATTGAAATCAAACACTCATGGAAACAATTCATTAGTATCCGTCACATTTCATTTAATTCTCGTTAGTCTGTGTATGAGTTCACTAGTCTTACTGGTCTCACTAGTATCGTGCGTGACCACCCCGTGCCTTTGTAGCTGCCCTGACTCTCCTGGTCATGGAATCCATCAAGACATTCACACTCCTCATTGGAATGTTATTCCATTCGTCTACATAGGCATCTCTGAGCTAGGCAAGGGTGATGGGTGGGTTTGGACGATTCCTCACTCCCCTGTCCAACTGATCCCAAAAGTGCTCGATGGGGACAGATCGGGGCTGTAATCGGGCCAGTCGAGGGGGATGATGTTGTTCGCTGCAAGGAAGTCCCTACACACTCTTGCAACATGCGGCCTTACGTTGTCTTGTTGCAATGCCAGGTTGTTTTGCTGGACAAAGGGCTCGGCGTGAGGCTGCAGGATATCATCCCTGTATCGGACGGCTGTCAGGTTCCCAGGGATGACCACCAAAGGCGTTTTCATCCCATGGGAAATTCCACCCCAGACCATGACTGAGCCACCCCCAAATCTGTCCCTCTCATGAACTCAAGCGTCGGAAACTCTCTCCCCACGACGTCGATACACGCGACGTCGCCCGTCCGACCGGAAAGTGTGAACCTTGATTCATCCGTGAACAGTACACGCCTCCATTGCGTCATGCGGAACCTTCCCGGTGCATGTGCACGCAGCCAATTCATCCGACGTTGTCGACGTAATGGCGCCAGAGGAACACCAACGTAGGGACGACGCGTAACGAGATTGGCCTCTATCAGCCGATTCCTTACAATTTTGGGGTGGATGGGACAATTGTGGGTGCCTATGGTGTTGCGAGCAGTTTCGGTAGCAGTAAGGTGGCGATCGCGCAAATGCGCAAGCCTGATTGCTCGGTCTTCTCAGCGTGACGTTACACGTGGGCGCCCGGAACGGGGACGGTCGGCAACCCTTCCTGTAACCCGTAAACGTATCACAAGACGTTGTATGGTTCGAATATCCACACCAAATTGCACGGCAACTTGTCTTTTCGTATGACCTTGTATGAGCTGTAAACTTGCTTGACTCCTCTCAACTTCGGTCAGGCGTGGCGTAATGGCAATTCAAGTTTTACCAAATAACGCATCGGATTGTGTTCTGTAACAGGTAACACTACAATATGGTATGAGTTGTACTTTTGGTGATTTTCATTGTCTTGCCATACGCCGCTCCCTATCGGACTTCATTGAGTGTGGATTCAGGGTATAATGCACATTAACCCAATTTGTACAACTTCCATACAAATCCGACCACTTATTTAGGAATATTTCCACAATTTATAATCCGACGTTTCTTTTTTCTTTCAGTATATATAAAATTGGTTATATTTCTTGTCCGAAGTGTAATTTTTGTAATTTAGAACTTGGTACAATTATCCATTTATTTTGGGAATGCACTTTAGTCAACTCAATTTGGACTGATATTCAGAACTGGATTCATGTAGAAACGGGCAGCAACATTAAATTTAATAAAGAAATTGTAATTTTTGGCTTTAAAACCTGAAATAATGATACCATTGTACTTGTTACAAAACACTTAATATTTAAAAGTAATTTCAATGCACATGTACCCAGTTTGAAATGGATCCAAAAAGAGTTGACTGAATACTATTATGTTACAAAAGCAGCAGCTTTTTTCCGCGTCCAATTATGATACATGCACCAAATTTTGGTCAGTTTGTCACAATTTATTTAAAACTTAGACTGTATTTCTTCTCTTCTTTTTGATACTTAGTATGTCCTCAGTCTCCTTTTGAAATTTCCATACATGTAATGTCTGATTATTAGTCACATATATTTGATTTTTAGCTCAATATCTCCTTAACTGCTTTGTTTTACGTGTAGTTAAATATATTTTTGTCAAATTCACTGTATACATCTGTGTGTGGATATCATGTTAATAAAAATGGGAATAATAATTAAAAAATTAAAGAGACTGAAAAATTGTTTTTCACTTTGAAAAAATAACAATTGTTAAAAATGTCATGTTGTTATATTCCAAAAAATAGAATGAATTTACTATATCATTTATCATATAATAGCCAGCATATACAGTGTAATCAAAGTATGCTATGTTTTTTCAGATCACATGCTTTCAGATTTAGATAACTTTGTAAATTACATTTTAACAACGTTAAAACATATTACAAATAAAATTTGATATATTCTTTTTAAAAATTGTAACTATGAATTATTTACTGAACAATGGACCTTTTGCTTGACCTTTTTAATTAAAGTATGTATAATAAATATCAATGAGTGAATTTTTAAAATATATACATACATGTATATATAAACACAGCTTGCTTGGAAATACAGATACAGTACAAATTATATTCCTTTTAGCTAGATTCTTCCATTCCTCTTTCCTTTTCCTTTTAATCCTTACTCTTTTTGCTTTCTTTCCTTCTTCTTTTCCTCATTTTCATGTTGAACTCCGAGCATTTAACTTCCCATATTATAGATATTTATCAATATTGTATTATGTTAATAATAATAATAATAATAATTCGAAGTGTTATTACGTCATTGTCTGATAACACCTACCTTACTAGCATGATAATTGTGGCGTTTATCATGTTACTAGGAATTGAATTCTGCGCGTTTATCATGTTACTAGGAAATGAATTCTTTGCTTTGGTTGCTATTTTTTCAAACATCCATTTCCAGCAACAAACGCTAAACTGCATAACTACATATATCTTTCATACTTCTCACAACGTTAGAATACCTGTTATTATCAACTGTTCCACCTCCGCTACCATTTGGAAGAAGCCAATGTTTTGAAATAAACGTTTAAATGAAAAACATGTTTACATTAACAGCGTCTGAAGTCACACGGCCACTGCACATGATCAAACGATTTTCAGCGGATGTTCAATTTGTTTGTAAACATTCCGAAGTCTCGTGGCTAATAATAGTCTTCGAGGTGTTAATAAAACTATCAGTTACACAGGGAGATATTAATTTGAAATCAATGGCAGGCGGAACGGAATATTTAGAACTAAATGAAAGACAGACAAAAATACGAACAGGGGAGCACATTCGAGACACTCGACCAGTTAATCCCCGAATATTTGCATGTTCTAGTGAAACAAGAACCGACCCGAATAAACAATATGAAATTTATGCTGAAAAAAGGCCGCTCTGATACTCAAACCCCGTAGATCCATTCTACATCGCTACTCGAACCATACCGCTTAGTAAAAAGTAAAGTTTGTTTTATTTAACGACGCCACTAGAGCACATTGATTTTTTTATCTTATCATCGGCTATTGGACGTCAAACATATGGTCATTCTGACACTGTTTTTTTTTAGAGGAAACCCGCTGTCGCCACATAGGCTACTCTTTTACGACAGGCAGTAAGGGATCTCTTATTTGCGCTTCCCACAGATAGCACAAACCATGGCCTTTGTTGAACCAGTTATGGATCACTGGTCGGTGCAAGTGGTTTACACCTACCCACTGAGCCTTGCGGAAGACTCACTCAGGGTTTGGAGTCTGTATCTGGATTAATAATACCATGCCTCGACTGCGATCCGAACCCAGTACCTACCAGCCTGTAGACCGATGGCCTAACCACGACGCCACCGAGGCCGGTCCATACTGTTAATACAGATAAGACACATATAATAGTTTTTAGACATGGGGGGAAAAGTAAAGAATTTTGAAGAATATTAAATCTCGCATTAATGTTAAAGATGAGTTTTGTTATTTAGGTGTTCCGTTTAGATATAACAATAAATTTAGCTTTTTACAAAAACATTTAGGAGACCAAGGTCGTAAAGCTTTATTTGCTCTGTACTCTAAATGTAAACCTTTGAGTGTAAACTGTAAAACAATGTTAGATCTTTTTGATACATATATCACAAGTATTGTATGCTATTCATGTGAAGTGTGAGGATTTTGTAAAGATAATGAGGTGGAGAAATTACATTTGAACTTTTGTAAACGGCTATTATGTGTAAAGAAATCAATTTCTAATGTGATGGTTTATTTTGAATTGGAAAGAATTCCTATGGAATATATTCGCCTGTTTCGCATGATCAAATATTGGTTTAGATTGCTTTCGACAAGAAACAGTATTCTCAAAGAAGCATACACTGTACTATTCAACCTTGCAGAAGCCAATGTTTTCAGTGTTAATTGGGTATCTTTTTTGAAAAATAAGCTTATGTCATTAGGTTTTGGTAATTTATGGGTAAGTCAACCATTTGTAAATGACGAATATGTTTTATCATTAATTAAAAGTTGTATTTTTGATCATGCTAAACAGTCTTTATTCAGTATTTTACAGAATTCCCCAAAGTGTGTTTTATATAAACATCTTGTAAATCGAGTGTGTTTACAATACTATTTGCAAAAATATATTCCAAAGCACAATCATATTTTATTAACTAAGCTTAGATTGTCAGCCCATTCTTTAGAGATAGAAACCGAAAGGTATGGAAATACAGAAAGGTCAGATAGAATATGTAATTATTGTAATCTAAACAAAATTGAAGACGAATATCATATGTTACTAGAATGTCCCAAGTATGATGATCTTAGAAGAAAATATATCAAACCTTTTCGTTGGAAGAAACCTTCAACTCATAAAATTGTACTATTATTATGTATTAATAATATTAAACTTTTAAAGGGACATTCCTGAGTTTGCTGCAATGTTTTAGATGTTATCGACTAATAAAATATTTCTACGATTGAACTTACATATTAAATATATTTTCTTGTTTGGAATATTAGTGGCTGTATATTCAACGTGTTTCTGATCGTTTTAATATTTGTACTAGGTTAATTTTCATTTTATTTCCTAATAAATATTTTTTTTGTACGTACGATATTATTTGAAGACAAAATCCAGTTTGGGCTTCTTACAAATATTAAGACGATCATAAACACATTGAATATACAGACACTGATATTCTTAACAAGAAAATATGTTTAATATGTAAGTTTAATCGTAGAAATATTTTATTACTCGGAAACATCTTACAATGCAGCAAACTCAGGAATGTCCCTTTAAACCAGCTTGGTAAATATCTCTCTGAATGTAACAGGTTACGAAACACCTTATGATTAATATCAAACCATTATGTATAATTGTGTATTACATTATGTTTATATTATGTAATCACTGTTATATTGTATTTGCATCTCCTGCACTATATACAGCCGTCGTCTTTATTTATATTTTTGTGTTTGTATACTGATGAGCTGTAAAGCTCAAAGTTAATACAGCCTGTGATGTATACATCGTCCTTAAATCAGACCTAATCTTCAGTTAATTTTTACCAAAACCACACTTATATTTTGGATGGTTTGCATGATAAATTTTTTTAGGTTACTACCTTTTGATATCGTGGTTATTTGACTCGGTTCAATAACGGTGCAAAAGGATCGCTAAAGGTCACTTGTTACACCGTTATTTAAATCTCTAAACCTCGCCAAATAACCACGGTATCAAAAAGTAGTAACCTGATATTCTATATCTATCCTTTTTATCCTGTTTATACTGACAACATTAAATAACTCAATAATCTTGGGAAATATTTAATTTGGTCAAATCATTTAAGAAATAATTTGATTTAATCTAGTTTTATATTGTACAGTTGTATAAAGTTTGTATTGCGTTTTTGACATTTACCATATTATGTCCAAATCACTCCCCACCATTATACATATTGTATATAGACATGTATTTATTATATATGCTGATTAGTTGTAAAACTTAAGACAATAAAAAAACTTGTAATCGTGTTCCGCAGAACAATGAGGCATTCTAATCTGCGCAGGATAAACACGATATCTTTAGACAGTAACTAGTTATTAGCCCTTTACCCTTTACACACAGACACACACACACACACACACACACACACACACACACACACACACAAACACACGCACGCACACACACACACACACACACACACACACATATATATATATATATATATATATATATATATATATATATATATCAATCATTTTAAGATATAGTCTCCTTTTTATGTCAATTATTAATTTATTTCAAGGAGATTATTTGTTATAATTATTTTTAAATACATATATATTGTACACTTGTTTCCTTTTATTATTATTATTATTATTATTATATATACATATGTGTGTGTGTATATATATATATATATATATATATATATATATATATATATATATATATATATATATATATATATACATGTATATGAAGAGTTCCATCGCAAAACGCGATAAACGCCACTATACACACCCAATCCTAAACACGTTTTATTCCAAACCACCATAAACACTACGACAATTTCTCTGCAATCTGCGATATATCCTCAAACAATCGTATCGCGTTTTGCTGAAAACTGAATTTGAACTTGTATTTGTCTACGTGTGAACGGTGTCTGAGTGGTGTTCGCACAATGGTTTTTAATATGGTGTTTATCTCGTTTTGCGATGAAACTCTTCATATAATATATATATATATATATATATATATATATATCCTTTCCGGATATTTTGTCACGATTCTTTGAAAAAATAAAATTAAAACTCTTTTTCATTCTTGTATTATTCATCAAATTCATTCCATCTGCATTTTTGATTGGAAATGATCATGTATGTTTACCCATAACTGCAAAGCTATGCCTCCTCATTGACCGCCTAATGCGTGTAAAAACTTCATTAGGGATACAGCGCCATTGTTCCACTAATGAGGCACCAAGTTCCTACAAAGTCTGTGGAGGGTTCCTGAGAGTGCAGAGACGTGCTCGATGGGATTCAGGTCGGACGACCTTGGAAGCCAATCCATGACACTGATGCCCGCGTTCCTCAGGTAATCCCTTGTCTAGATGACGTTGTCATGCTGAAAGATCAGGCCTGGACCATGAGTTGCCATGAAGGGCACAAGTATCTGGGCCAGCACCTGGTCGCGGTATGCAGGAGCGTTGAGGTTGCCACGGATGACAAGAAGTCGACAACCTCCATTTCCACAGAAAGCACCCAAAACTATTACGCTTTCACCTCTGAATCTGTCAACTTTACTGACACAACACTGAGCATGACGTTCACCACGCCGTATTCAAACCCTCTGCCTGCCATCGGCAAATCGCAGTGTGAATCTTGATTCATCGCTAAACACGACTGTATTCCATTCCCTCTGAGTCCATCGCAAGTGGTGTTGTGCCCACATTGGACATTGACGTCGATGAAATTGGGTCAAAATTGGTTCAACATATGAACGCCTTGCTTGGAGGTGAGCGGTTAGTCGGAAAAGTTCATTACTGGTTGCTGTAATTGTCATGAAACGGTTGCGGAGTTGACGTAGCACAATATGACGTTCATCTGCCTATGACGTCACACGTGGCCTACCCGGTCGGGGGCGATCAGCTGTGGTGCCCGTTTGCTGTACTCGTGTCCGCAGATCATAAATTGCCCGTCAACTGCAAACCAACGCCCTTGTAACGTCAGCTATTGATGTTCCCGCATGCAACACGCTGCACATTTGTGAGGCCTGGCATCGAAACGGGTTGTAACAAATATCGTTTTAATGCGTGTTTCGTTCTGTCGGACTGCTGTGAGCAATTAACGATGAAAACAGTGTGCTATTATAGTCACGTGACCATTGGCACGTGAAAAATCACGTGGGCTGTAATGGGTTTCAACACTCATTGACTTTATTCAAATTTTAGATTGAGAAGTTTTTAGTTTGACTGGGTATGTAGTTTACAGAATATTAAATTCAGCATCAAGTAACAAATACTAGTTAAATCGGCTAAGCAGATTGATATATTTTAAACATATTCACATATCCTCAACTTAAATAGATCTTTTTATGCCAAAATTGCGTTATTTCATACGAAACGTTTATGTGTTCCTATTTGTGTTAGGTCTAAATTAATGTTAACTCCAGTGACTGGTTCATACATTAAAGGTTTGTTATGCCAAAAGTGCGTTATTTCATCAAATGAACGTGTTAATGTAGTTTAGCTACTTTGATGGAACATTTTGTTATGATAGGAAAAGTTTTTGCGTTCCTATTTGTTTTAGGCTGAAATTAATATCCAGTCACTGGTTCATATATTAAAGCTTCACTCAAATGCACTTGGGGGTGGGGCCACAATTTCATCTGGAACATTCAACGGCATGACGACATGAAGGTTAACATCGGTATCATTACTTTATTAGAAATAAAATGTATGATACAAACGTTTATTTTTCCGTGTATTATTATTATTAATTTTTTTTTGCATTTAAGAAACCTCAAAACGTTTGCCCCCCCCCCCCCCCCCCCCCCCGACAAGAGTATTCAAGCAAAGCAGCGAAAGCCAGTATAACACTCCCTGGTGTCTACTAAGTATTAAGCACGATCAATTATAGTCTCTTTTCCAACATGATAATAGATCGAGTTAGCACTTTTTAGGGTGGAAAATGTGCTGTCGTCTGTGTCTGTGATGAACGCTTATTTCATTCATATTTTTATATATTTAACTGCTGTATACGGGCCGTACCTATCAGGGGGTGCAGGGGGATGGCTTTTGTCGGCGAACTATAGCGTTACTAACCGTGTTTGCGTGCTCTCAAGTAAATGGCAGATTTACCAACAAAACAAAAACGACTGGACTGTAATTAAAAATATATTTCCAAATCTGCCGTTTTTCAGCAGTACATCTGTAACAAGAAACAACATGATATTCGTAACTACATATCATCTTATTGTATATATAGCACACGTGCACCACGACTGGATTATCAAAGACCATGGTATGTGTTATCCTGTTCGTGGGATTGTGCATATAAAAGATTCCTTGCTCTTACTAATATATAACGTTTACTGTCTAAGACTTATATATCAAAATTACCAAATGTTTGACATCCAGTAGTCGATGAGTAATAAATCATTGTGTTCTAGTGGTGTAGTTAAACAAAACAAACAGACAATGTAACAGACACGGATCTACTAGTATCCATCAAGATATGGTCTATCAGATTGCATGTCGATTCCTTGTTCTAATAGTACGGGAGCCAGGTCGATTTGTCTATGTCAGAGAGTCAAGAAGGTTGAACATTGATTCTTATGTAAAAATATGTGTAGATTGCAGATCTGCAACTCTTAATTGCCTAAACCTGTACGTTAATTGGGAATTTGCATACTTTTAATGGTACGTCAAGGTCGATTTGTGTTCGATCTGCTGCTACTCAAAAACAACAGTCCACGGGACAGCCTCCACATTTCAGTTATAGGGAAGATTAAACTCTTTAAAAATGTTTTTTTTTGTGACTCTAAATATCCAGTCTTTCCATTTTGATTTACTGAATTTTCATAATTGGTCAATTTGACCTACATTTCCAAGGTCAAACAAAGGTCATTATTTCTGAATATATAATATGCTGTAAATGACACAAATCATTAGTTTCTTTTCATTCTTTCTAATATTATGACTTTGGTTTATAAATATATTAATTACACATCTAGTAGGGATGCTTCCTTATTGAAATCCATAAGTTAACGAAATTTAGGAAATTATTACGTCCACATTTTGGGGCATGATTTGTTAGAAATGGGTACCAATGCTTACGGAGGTCTGTACATGGTATGGTTTACGGTAAGGGTAGGTTCCCACACAAAGGTGACCTTTAAAGGTAATTTTGGTGGTCATGTAAGGTCATTTAGGGTCAAATTAGTGAAAGTTAAGTGTGGTTTTTTACATTTTTCTTATCTTTGCGGGTAGGGCTTTTTACAAATATGCTACTTAAAGTTCGCTTGTCATAAATATGAATATAATGGATCATTATATATTACAATTTACATGCAAACTATAGAGAAACATGATCTAAAAATCAACTGATCTCGAAATTATGTCTTTCTGGGGCAGATCCAGAATTTAATCAAAGATAATAATTTCTGAATGGGTTATGTCCACATTGAGGGTATGGTTTGTTACCAATGGGTACCCATGCTTAATGAGGTCTTTACATGGTGAGTGTAGGTACAGTTTATGATGAGGGGAGGTACCCATGCGAAATTGACTCTTAAGGGTCATTTTGGGGTCATTTAAGGTCATTTAGGGTCATATTAGGATTTAAAAAAAATATTTTTTACATTTTTCTGATCTTTGTGGGGAGGGCTTTTTACAAATATGCTACTTAAAGTTCGCTTTTCATAAACAGATTATAATGGATCATTATATATTACAATTTACATGCAAACTATAGGGAAACATGATATAAAAATCAACTGATCTCGAAATTGTGTGTTTACTAATGTCTAAAAGATATGTTAGAAATAATTAATGGTAGCTTTGTTAGAAATGGGTACCCATGCTTATTGATGTTGATACAGAGTAAGGTTTATGGTGAGGGTAGGAATCCACGTAAAATTGAACTGTATTGGGATCTGATTACGGCAAGTTTTATGGTAAAGGTAGGTTTTCACACCATTGTGACAGTTAAAGGTCACTTTAGGGGTGATTTTAGATGTCAGTGCAAGTCAAAATCAATATTTTGGTTACATTGTTTTAAAGGGACATTCCTGAGTTTGAGACATTGAATATACAGACACTGATATTCTAAAAAAGAAAATATATTTGCTTTGTAAGTTTAATCGTAGAAATATTTTATTAGTCGGAAACATCTTACAATGCAGCAAACTCGGTAATGTCCCTTTAATATCTGTGAGAGTAAGTTTTTTCTAAAACGTGTTGTTTAAGGTTAACTCTTGATTATGACTAATTGATCAGTATATACTGCAATATTCATATAAACTAAGATGAATCTGGAATGAAAAATGTGTTTATTTGACAATATTCATTTCGTGTAACACATCCTTCCCCAAAAATCTTAATGCAGGTTTTAGACCACTATCAATTTATAGAATCTTCACATGTACCAATATGTATGGTTGCATATAGGTCTTCCCACATAACTTGGTGGCATCGTCGCTAGATGGAAGTATTTCAGAACTTCTGGGCTGTTTTTTAATATCCTTAACCTGAGACACATAACACTTTTATTGGTTTGCTATCTTGGTCATCCTAAAGACGAAGCTTTGATACCATTTGGGTAGTCATCAAATACTGGGCAGGACATACTCCACTTGAAACACACTGATGTCACGAATCACAGTAGACATTGTGGATTGCCTGAACCAGTTGATAATTTGTATGGAAGGAAATGCTTTATTTAATGACGCACTCAACACACTTTATTTACAGTTATATGGTGTAGGATAATTTGTATGGTAATACAGAGTCATTGATAAAGCCAGGAAGGAGAGAAGACTGGAGGTGTTTCAGCTACATTTGAAAAAGTGCTAATTTCTAAATATACTTTTAAAGCATTCCATAATTTGACAGTAGTCTATCTCCTTCTTAAGGAGATTGGAGAAATAATTTGAATGTAGCAAAATAAGGCAGATATGTATTCCAGAATACACATGTACTGCAATCCATTGCTATCAGTCATAATATGAAACCTGTTAGTTATATGGCAATTGTTCATGTTGAATGATATGTTTAATCATAGAAACCAATTAAGGCATACCAATTTAATTGTTGCTACAATAAACAGTGATATTGTCTTTAATTAGATAATAACATTATATCTTAAATACTGATAATATTCACACACCCCCCCCCCCCCCACCACCACCACCACCAATAAATAAATAAATAAATAAAAATGTCCTTAATTTGTGCCAAATGACTTTAAATAATCTTAACATGACGGGGTACCTACCCTCTTAGTAAAGCTTACACTATATATAGCATTGACCCCATTTCTGAGCAAACGTTGCTGAAATTGTATTTGCCTAGTCGTTTAGAAAGACAGTTGGGGTCTGTTTAAATTCCCAATAATATATGAAGGATATTTCATTTCATTCTACACCAAAACATATATAAATTTATATTTCATATTTTTATTCATAAACATCTGGAAGAATGTATCGCACGACATTAGTATTGTAAAATAAATGCATTTTTCGTTCGAGATTTCCAAGTTAACATGCAGATTATACTGACCAATTAGATACATTTAATAATCAAAAGTAAACCTTTAATAGCACTTTCTGGAAAGAACCTAGACTTACAGATAAAACAAAATAAACGTTTCGATTTTGACCCCAACTAGCTTCTAAAATAATACCCAAAAGGTCAAAATGGCACGAGTGCCTACCTTTACCATAAACCATACTCTACATAGTTCTCAATAACGATCAATTAAGCGTGGGTACCTACCCTCACAATATACCTTACCCTGCACAGATCTCAAGAAGCATGGGTACCATTAATGTTTTAAAAGACGTTTTAGACACTTATAAACACATTGTTTTGAGATAAATTAATGTTAATATCAAGATTCCCCATAGTATGCCGTGGTATGTGCTATCCTGTCCTTGGGATGATGCATATAAATGATTCCTGGCTACTAATGGAAAAATGTAGCGGATTTCCTGTCTAATATAATCATATCTGTAAAGAGTGAACCTTATGTAGCATATTTGTAAAAAGCCATACCCTCAAAGTTGTGAAAAATGGAAAAACGTAATGTTCCCTAATTTGACTCTAAATGACCTTAAATGACCCCAAAATTACCTTTAAAGGTCACTTTTGTATGAGTACCTACCCTCACCATAAACCGCACCCATCCTCACCATAAACTATACTCTTTGCAGACTTCAGAAAGCATTGGTACCCATTTTTAACAAACCATGCCCCCAAATGTACACGTAACTTTTTCTTAAACATATACCCCTTTTGTTAAATTATGGATCTGCCCTGAAATTTCAATCAGGAAGCACCCCTACTAGGTGTGTAATGGATATATCTATAAACCAAAGTCATAATATGAACATTATTGATCAATATTATTGGAACGAATTAAAAGAAATCAATTATTTGTGTCATATACCACATATTATATATTCAGAAACAATGACCTTCATTTGACCTTGAAAATGTAGGTCAAATCGACCAATTATGAAAGTCCAGCAAATCAAAATGGAAAGTTTGCATATTAAGCATCATTTGTTTGTTTTTTTAAAGAGTTTAATCTCCCTTATAACTGAAATTTGGTGTCTGTCCCGTGGACTGCTGTTTTGGGGTAGCAGCGGATCGAACACGAATTGACTTTGACGTACCATTAAAAATATGCAAATTCCCAATTAACGTACATGTTTAGACACGTAAGAGTTGCAGATCTGACATTTACACAAATATGTACATAAGAATCAATGTTCAAACCTTCCTGACTCTCCGACATAGATAAATCGACCTGGCTCCTGGACTATAACATCATGCCCCCGTTTATAGCAGCCTATTTAAGATATTGTAACGGTAACTATCGACTACTCGGTTACCATTATGGGTCGTGTCGACCTTTTCTCTACAACAGACGCCGGGACGATCATACCGGCACGTCTTCTGTCAATATTATAGCATTCTGTGATAAAATAAAAGAAAGTTGTATGCACATATGCCACGCATGACCTACCAAGCTGATGTTTTTTATTCACCACAAATTGCTAAAACTTGTCTTCGTGCATGACTTAATTATTTTTATCGCACATATTTGTCAAGAGGTTGTACTCCAGTCTATACGTATAGCAGAACAAATGTCAGTATACAGAGAAGTAGTTCTGTTAAAAAACAAAAAAATCATTGGATCGAAACAGTCTAGACATAACATCTGTATGACGTCAGTACGTATTCAAATATGTTGTTGAACTGCTGAAACAGTCGATCTGATAGTGGTTGACAAATGTGAGAACCGGATCAATAGTTTAGTTGAGAAATATGTGTTGGTTAATGAGGGCAAAGTTATCTGGTCCTGTCCTGAAATAGAGAAATAAAGAAAGAAATGTTTTATTTAACGACGCACTCAACACATTTTATTTACGGTTATATGGCGTCAGACATATGGATATGGTTAAGGACCACACAGATTTTGAGAGGAAACCCGCTGTCGCCACTACATGGGCTACTCTTCCGATTAGCAGCAAGGGATCTTTTATTTGCGCTTCCCACAGGCAGGATAGCACAAACCATGTCATTTGTTGAACCAGTTATGGATCACTGGTCGGTGCAAGTGGTTTACACCTACCCATTGAGCCTTGCGGAGCACTCACTCAGAGTTTAAAGTCGGTATCTGGATTAAAAATGCTATACCTCGACTGGGATCCGAACCCAGTACCTACCAGCCTCTTGACCGATGACCTAACCACGACGCCACCGAGGCCGGTCAACTTCATTAAGGTGAGTGGCTGTAGAGTCCCTCATTTTGTCGCGATCTGGGAGGCGAGGTCAGATCTCAAGTCTTGTCGGCACATGTTTCCAGGGTCACTACATGTCAGCGCATTGCCCCGGATGATCGGAACTTGAACGGCAAAAGGGCCGAACCCTGTTAGAGGGAGAGTTCGGGGACATGATTCCCTGAGAAAATAAACAAATTCAGGCGTTCTATTACGGCATGCCCAGCCTTCTGACCACGATGGTAAGAAAGCATTGGAGGGGGGGGGGGGGGGGGAGAGACCCCGCACCACCATCACGCTCTGTTCCGCAACCACTGCACTACATGCATATATACAGTATTGTAATTCATTACGTAGTCCAGGGGTAAAGCGGTCGCCTGATGCGCGGTCGGTCTAGTATTGATCCACATCAGTGGGTACATTGAGCTATTTCTCGTTCTAGCCTTTACACCATGACTGGTATATTAAAGGCCGTGATATGTTTTCTGCTGCCTGTAGGATGGTACATATGACAGATCCCTTACTAATAATGGAAAGATGTAGCGTGTTTCCTCTTTAAAGACTATATGTCGAAATTACCGAATTATTGACATTCAATAGCCGATGGTTAATGTGCTCTAGTTGTGTTGCATTTGGGTATACAAGCTATTTCTTTTATGGAGAATTCTAAACGAGTTCCCGTGAGAGACCGTGTATATTACAACGAGTCTATTTTCAATTGTATACTATGAGCGAAAGCGAGGGGTGTACGATCGAAAACACACGAGTTACAACATAAATGGTGTCATTTGGGAAATAGTATAGTATTCTATTTAATGCATATAAAATGCAGAGACCTAAGTGAAAAATCGTTCATTTTATGACACAAACACCACAATATCCCAAAACGACACCACTAGAGCACACTGGTTTATTAATCGGCTATTGGATATTTGGTAATTTTGACAGACATGCAGGATAACATATACCGATATACCAGGAGATCGATCATAGACCGATCGCGCATCAGGCGTACGCTTTACCACTGGGTTACGACCCGCCCCTAAAGGACCAAAGATGACACAATGCCATTTGCCGGGGAAAAAACAATTATTACCTCAGATATATCCTTAAACAAAATAAAAAGTCAAAACTAATATCCTATTTTGAGGTTCGAGACAACTAGCATTTTATTTCTCGAAATAATATACCGGTCCCTTACTAATTGTAAGCAGTAACGTTTGTCTGTTTGTTTGCTGTTGGGAGGTGGGCTTTTTCCTCCTTTTTTTCTTTGTTTTTATTTCACCATATATTTTTCCCAGCATATCAGCTAACAACACCTACTGGAGTGTAAACGACCTTTCAATAATAATAATAATAATAATAATAATAATAATAATAAAAATGAACAACAAAAACCCCCAACAAAAACCTCCACAAAAACCCTGCCGTACCACCTATCTTGGGTTTTGTTTGTAAGCTTATTGATTAATTCCGTCGATAAACGAATAAGGAAGAGCTTTTGTCATGGAATATGATTCGCAATTTGATTCGACGACAACGTAGTGAAGCATTTTTATCAGTGTAAAAATCTATGTGCTGAGAATCCGCTATGTAAATCCGTGAACTACAATACCAAAACTCGGGAATGCACATCCAACTATCAGGATCTGCTTACAGCAAACCCATCCTCCTTTGACACCCACCCAGGGATAGTGTTTGCGGAAAAACGACCCATGGGTCAGGTACTACTACTATTATTAATGTTACTTTATAATGATTGCATATACAGATACGTAAATACATACATATACACACATACACAAATCTATCCATCCATCCATGCATGCATCCATCCATCCACCCTATCCATCCATCCACCCATCCACCCATACATACATACATACATATACACACGTTTTAAGGTTTTAAGTCTCGTTTTTAATTATTATATATATATATATATATATATATATATATCATATAATATCTTACATTTTCCGTGCAATCAAAATATGTGATATGTTTCAATCACATACCTTTTTGATATCTTTGCAAATTAGCAAATTAAATTAATCGATGTCACGGCACTAGTTTTAGTGACATTTAAGCAAAAGTACTAGGGTGACACTCCATAATTTACGTATGCTTTCATAGTCATCAAACAAAAGTATTTCAATAGCAACTTTACATATAAAGCTGTCCAGCGTTCAGAAACAAACACAAAAAAACCCGTTAAGCACTAGTTTATTTGTATGTAGAGATAACCAAAATTATTATTATTATTATTATTATTACAAGCATTATAATGTTGGTAAAATCACGTTGCGGTGGAGTGGGTGGGGACATTTGTTGCAGAAACATTACATAAATTTAGAGGGAGACCCGGGAGTTACTGGTATAACAAATATGTTTTTAGGTTTACGCTGTACATTAAACCGAATGACCACTTTGCGAATCAGTCAAAATAATTTGCAAACGTTTAACGAAAAACGACTTGCTGGTCATATGCCACATTTGTGACGCTGGAAAACATGTTATCCGTTTTCGAACCAAGCGCTATAGCGCTGTAACCGTCTAGACTCTCTCCCCTGCTAAATTCCATCCACATGTGCTGGTGAGTTCATGTTCCAACTATTTATTATTTTATTTCAGCGTATTCGCTGTTATTTTCGTCATGAAATGAGATTTAAAAAAAAATGTTTTATTATATAGCCGACATTCATTTGCCAAGTCAATAAATGGCGGTCGTTTATATAAAATTCTAAAATATATTAAACGGTTGTCGTATATACAGCCTCATCACTACGAGTCTGTTTTGCCGTATGTTTATGACTATTCACAAGAATTTAAAAAACGAAGCGTGTGATGGAATTCCCTCTATCGTAGTTCAATTAAAATGTTTTGGATCATACAATATTTAGGTTTGGTAATCCAAATGAATGTAATTTCCATTTATAATCCATATTTAGAGAAATAAGGCCCACTAAATCCGTGATTGAGCGCCATTAAAACATCCTAATAAAAAGATAATATCAACAAAAACATTGTATAATGTGTAAAAACAATACCCAGTGTTTGACAAATGTTTGAGAAAATCACTAGCTCTCACAGACATTTTGGCAAGTGTCCCTATGTATTAGAACAACGCAGTTGATAATTTCCACTAAACCAGACCAAATATCCACTAGCCGGGACCGAGGGCTAGTGGATTTATCGAACCCTGCAATAACATCACACAGCAGTAAAGTATGCAGTGTTGTTTAGGTGCAGTGAATGTGAACACATTCGGGCAGCATCATCCTTTAAAATCAATATTTTTCTAAAACTAAAAACTGTGACTTAGATAGTGGACTCTTCATTCATTTATTATTATTATTATTATTATTATTATTATTTTATTAAATTATTAGTATTATTATTATATTTATATTTGTCATATTAACCAATATAATACAAGTATGCAATATTTGACATTCTTTTAATTAGATGTAAATTAATCAGGTCATATACTAAGTGTATTAACATAAAGGCGATTGACGAATACCTTAATAATCTTGAAACATACTTAGTGTATTGACATATAGGCGATTGACGAATGCCGTAATAATCTTGAAACAATTACATTTCCATAGCAACTTTACATTGAAGGCTGTTCTGAAAACAAAAATACGCCTGCGCTAGTTTGGTTTTATGTAAGGATATACAAAAGGACTTCTCTTGCGTTTACTCTCATTCCCATTACCAAGTCACCGCGACACGTCATTTGAATTTCAAGCAATGGCTGACTGAAATTATAGTTTAATCGTAAACTTTATTAAAACTACATTCCCTGGAATATTTTTATTATTTAAGCATATAGTACAGAAAATCCAATTACGTTTGGTGCATATATGACGCCGCACTCCGCATTGGTTTCACTACGCTGGCTTATCCAGGTCGAAAACAAAGCCATGATTTTGAAAGAGGAACACTTTTGACGGGCTCGTACCGATCTCGGTTTTCATTGGCTTATCACAAGTATAGAATTCCCCAACAAGAGATCACGTGAGATTTCGCAATTTTTGAACAAATTTAACTGTCTGGATTGAGGGGTCGTCTCATATCTCCAAAACATATTTATATCCATAGAGGTATGGTACAACGCCTTTCCAGGGGTCGGTGAGTGGGGGATTTGCCTAGAAATTTTGACAGTGGCCAGCTGTTGGTATACGCGTTACATGTAAAGGGGTGTTACTAATTACGTAACGCTCTAGGGGTAGAGGAAGAGGGTACTGTGTTCGATTTACGTAACATTTTTCAAGACTATATGTTATTTTTATTCAGTACTTAGACGGTCAGTCTAGGATCGATCCCCATCGGCGGGTATACAAAAAGACCATGGTATATGATATCCTGTCTGTGGGATGGTACATATAAAAAAAATCCCTTGCTAAACAAAAATGTAGCGGGTTTCCAAGGCGCGTGTGCAGGGATTTCAGCGGGGTTGGGGTCATAGACTATGTTAAGCGAAGTTTATATGGGGCCATGCTCCCCCCCCCCCCCCCCCCAAAAAAAAAAAAAATACATTTCAATTTTTTTTAAGCTTGGGCAAGTAAGGGTTTCGACCTCCAATACCCTCCCCCTGCACATGCACCCGATTCCTCTCTAAGATTATATGTCAAAATTACCAAATGTTAGACATCCAACAGCAGATGGAAGGAAGGATAGGATATGATTTATTTAACGACGCACTCAACACATTTTATTTACGGTTGTATGGGGTGGGATGATTATTAATTCAATATGCTTTATCTTTGATGGCGTTAAACAACCCCTCCCCAACTTTACCCTTTCCAAACGAAATAATATTTATTTGAATTTGTCGATTTTAACACGTAAAATTAAGAAGCGAAAACGTTCTTTGTCTACTTTAGTATATTTTATTTTTAAAATATATACATGGCTAATGCGTTACTAGTATACAAACTAAACTTTGAAAGTTCTACTAACACTTTATAAAATATCAATTCTGAAATAGGAAGGTACGACTGTCGATAATACGTTGTCAAGATCAAACCGGTTTTAACTACAGCGCAAGATTTCTCTTTTAATTTTTTGAGACGAACCCTACAATTTGAAATCGGCAAACGCACGTGTTAACTGAAACTGACAACAGGCTGTCGTTTGTGCTCTGCCGAGCTATGGCGGTATATGCGACGAATCAAGCGTATACGTTTGACGATATCCGTTCATAGCGAACACACACGAGTTTTTTCAAAGTGCATTTGAGCTTGTATTTCACATTTGTACATGATGTTATAATATGGTAACCAGATAACGTAACTTTAAAAGACGTTGTAACTGATTCTAAGCATTGTTGCCAAGGTATTTGTTTTTCGCAAAATATATCTTTTTCTTGCTTTCGGTCTTTCTTTGCCAGTAGAGTACATATTTGATAAAGATTTATTAAATTATTTCCAGGATAATGATCCTTATAACAACAATCAATGTGGTGAAAGACAAGTTTGCTTCCGGGTAGGCTCTGCAAAAACGTGTCTTACTAAAGGTAATATGGTGCCATGGATAGTATCTTGCTATACATATATTTTTATATACATGTACATATACTATTCCAAATCGATTGAATCTCAAACACACGACACATAACAGAAACTCCAAAACACAAAAAGGTGATAGGAATTGAAACTGAATATCATCGACACTCCACGACACGGGTACTCTTGACTTTCTACAGCTACATGGACATTTGCACGTTATGTACGTCTCTCTGTCTGTTTCTGTCTGTCTGTCTCTCTCTCTCTCTCTCTCTCTCTCTCTCTCTCTCTCTCTCTCTCTCTCTCTCTCTCTCTCTCTCTCTCTCTCTCTCTCTCTCTCTCTCTCTCTCTCTCTCTCTCTTTTCCAGAGATAACTGTATAGCGAAAACACGGAATGGCCCTCTACCTCCGGGTAGGCAAATATTCCCACTCTAATACAACAATAAGCCTTTGTTTGACGTTAAATACGATTACATTGATAATTTTCGAGTTCGCCGATAACATATATTGCACATATTAACCACTAATACTCGCACTATAGGTAGAAAAAAAACACGACATCACCCCCTTTCAATAATGTTCCGGCTATATGTTTATTAGCAGCAGCACCAGTGAAACGCTGTTTTCACTCATGTATGCCACGTATTTGAGTCTATTTATGATTCCATGGGTATAACTTACATGCATAAGTTAAGCACATTTTATGACAATATTCTCAACGTACCGGTGATATCATAGTTTTAGAATGTGTATATTGATGCATCCTACTCGTGTGTGTTCCAGAATCCGTAATTTTTCAATGTATCTCGCTATCAAATTTTGACATCGCTGCCAGTGACGTATCTGCGGCAAGCGCTGAAATTGCGCCTCGGTCAAAACATCTGACACTAATCTTTTAGATAACATTATCATAAAATCAACTCAAAAGTACAAGTCAAGCTCGTTAATATTTTAATGAACAAATTTCCTTGCGTACCATTACGTGGTTTTGATTTCCAGTTGAGAACTAACTTCTTTTATTCTAACGTGAGTTACTCCTTAGAAAACTATACTAATCTATTCCAGACATTGATTGCGGACAACCCCCTGACGTGGCAAATGCTACATACACAATGGCGGGGACGTCATATAACTCTGTGTCTACGTACAGCTGTCTCGCTGGTTTTAGTCACACTGGCGGAACGATCACATCAACGTGTGCGGCAACGGGGACATGGACACGGACCGACTTTTACTGTGAAGGTGAATTTAATCTCTACATAAACATTTACAGAAGAATTATTTCATGAAATGTGAAACTATTCAAAATATTACTAATCTGTGTATGCATATATGTGTATATAGCTATCACATTTTGGTAACACACACTCACAGAGATTTATGCGAATTGGACCATAATACTCATGGTATTTAACATCATATAATCACAAAGACACAGAGAGAAGTAGAAAAACAAACGCATATAAAGGTAGAAGGCAGTACGATATCTATCTATCTATCTATCTATCTATCTATCTATCTATATTCTGTGACAAAACGTTTAGCAATTTCGTAGAAAACATAAAATATACGCAGCCTTGTAGAATGTTGAATTTATTTGTATACATTATTCCATAGATGCATGATTTGTGAATGTGACCAGCATCAATTTGCTGTTACAGTGTCAACGTCGTCTCTGTAACGTCAACTGATGTAACGGAGGGGTACATCTACCAAAATATTGAGACAGTATCAAAAATGTCTGTGTACACCAGCGGCATTGATGATATCAGTACAACGTTGTCTCATGTTTCTAATGAGACCATTGATCCCAGGACCTGTAGTAGTATTCCATTTCTGATCCACAGCAAGATTAAGGTGACGGACGTTCGGGATATGGGGATGGTTTTCACGTACCCTACGACCCCGTAGGTCCCACGCATATTCTATTGTGAAGTCAGGGGACATTGGTGGCCAGTTTTAACACCTGGATGCGGTTCCTGTAAAGAAGATTAGTGGCGAGCCTAGCAGTATGTGGTAGCGCATTGTCCTGTTGCAAAAAAAAACCCCACAACATCAACAACAACAAAAAACCCAGGATGCTGATGCAATAATGGAATGACAACTGGCGTAATGATCTCGTCGCAATAACGTTAAATAGTCATGTTTCCATGAATGAAAACGAGATCTGTTTTTCATACACCATTAATACCGGCCCAAACCATGACGCTTCCACCGCCATACCAGTGAATGACCTTGTTTTCGTCATACCGTTCTCCCTGTCTCCTCCATACGCGACTTCAAATGACTTGATCCGTTTCCTATGCACAAAGACCAGGGCCAGCATTAAGCAAAACAAAAACACGACCCATTTTCAACTGAAGTGTGCGTGAATATGTGGACGGCACTCATACACACGTTTATACCCATGGTGAGAACGCATTACACGGGTACAACATACAGAATTTCAGACATGGGTACGTTGAGACAACCCATTTGTTGGGGTGATAGTAGGAACATGTCTTTGTATAACGTTTACCATTTTATTGTGGCCTCAAACCGGAAGTACCATTACTCATATTGAAATCCAAATGCTACTTAGGAAACCTCACTCTGGGCCTAATCCACTAAGGCCACACATTCCTTCTTTCATAATTAGTGTGTTGGACGGACATCGTTAACAAGTGTAGTACTAACAATATGAGTGACCCTTCAATAGTGACGCTGAGTATATATATATATATATATATATATATATATATATATATATATATATATATATATATATATATATATATATATATAGAGAGAGAGAGAGAGAGAGAGAGAGAGAGAGGAGGAGAGAGAGAGAGAGAGAGGAGAGAGAGGAGAGAGAGAGAGAGAGAGAGAGAGGAAAGAAATGTTTTATTTAACGACGCACTTAACACATTTTATTTACGGTTATACATATGGTTAATGACCACACAGATGTTGAGAGGAAACCCGCTGTCGCCACTACATAGGCTACTCTTTCCGATTAGCAGCAAGCGATCTTTTATTTGCGCTTCCCACAGGCAGGATAGCACAAACCATGGTATTTGTTGAACCAGTTATGGATCACTGGTCGGTGCAAGTGGTTTACACCTACCCATTGAGCCTTACGGAGCACTCAGTCAGAGTTTGAAGTCGGTATCTGGATTAAAAATCCTATACCTCGACTGGGATCCAAACCCAGTACCTACCAGCCTCTTGACCGATGACCTAACCACGACGCCACCGAGGCCGGTCAACTTCATTAAGGTGAGTGGCTGTAGAGTCCCTCATTTTGTCGCGATCTGGGAGGCGAGGTCAGATCTCAAGTCTTGTCGGCACATGTTTCCAGGGTCACTACATGTCAGCGCATTGCCCCGGATGATCGGAACTTGAACGGCAAAAGGGTCGAACCCTGTTAGAGGGAGAGTTCGGGGACATGATTCCCTGAGAAAATAAAGAAATTCAGGCGTTCTATTACGGCATGCCCAGCCTTCTGACCACGATGGTAAGAAAGCATTGGAGGGGGGGAGGGCGGGGGGGGGGGAGAGAGAGACCCCGCGCCACCATCACGCTCTGTTCTGCAACCACTGCACTACATGCATATACACAGTATTGTAATTCATTACGTAGTCCAGGGGTAAAGCGGTCGCCTGATGCGCGGTCGGTCTAGGATCGATCCACATCAGTGGGTACATTGAGCTATTTCTCGTTCTAGCCTCTGCACCATGACTGGTATATTAAAGGCCGTGATATGTTTCCTGCTGCCTGTAGGATGGTACATATGACAGATCCCTTACTACTAATTGAAAGATGTAGCGTGTTTCCTCTTTAAAGACTATATGTCGAAATTACCGAATTACTGACATTCAATAGCCGATGGTTAATGTGCTATAGTTGTGTTGTTTAAAAAAAAAAAACTTTTGTAATTCAGCAAGGATATTTTTCTTATAAATATAATATGTCCATAAGCCCTTTGAAGTAGAATTCTGCAGGCTAAATGTATGCATTTGGGTATACAAGCTATTTCTTTTATGGAGAATTCTAAACGAGTTCCCGTGAGAGACCGTGTATATTACAACGAGTCTATTTTCAATTGTATACTATGAGCGAAAGAGAGGGGTGTACGATCGAAATCACACGAGTTGCAACATAAATGGTGTCATTTAGGAAATAGTATAGTATTCTATTTAATGCATATAAAATGTAGAGACCTAAGTGAAAAATCTTTCATTTTATGACACAAACACCAAAATATCCCAAAACGACACCACTAGAGCACATTGGTTTATTAATCGGCTATTGGATATTTGGTAATTTTGACAGACATGCAGGATAACATATACCGATATACCGATATACCAGGAGATCGATCATAGACCGATCGCGCATCAGGCGTACGTTTTACCACTGGGTTACGACCCGCCCGTAAAGGACCAAAGATGACACAATGTCATTTGCCGGGGAAAAAACAATTATTACCTCAGATATATCCTTAAACAAAATAAAAAGTCAAAACATCCTATTTTGAGGTTCTAGACAACTAGCATTTTATTTCTCGAAATAATATACCGGTCCCTTACTAATTGTAAGCAGTAACGTTTGTCTGTTTGTTTGCTGTTGGGAGGTGGGCTTTTTCCTCCTTTCTTTCTTTGTTTTTATTTCACCATATATTTTCCCCAGCATATTAGCTAACAACACCCACTGGAGTGTAAACGACCTTTCAATAATAATAATAATAATAATAATAATAATAATAAAAAAGAACAACAAAAAACCCCAACAAAAACCTCCACAAAAACCCTGCCGTACCACCTATCTTGGGTTTTGTTTGTAAGCTTATTGATTAATTCCGTCGATAAACGAATAAGGAAGAGCTTTTGTCATGGAATATGATTCGCAATTTGATTCGACGACAACGAGCGTTTCATGTGTTAATTTAGTATGCTAAGATTTTGAAAGTGACAGAAAAAAATAATACATAGATCTATAAAGTTGGACTTGGACCGCAAATTGAGTGACATACCATGTACAGAGCATAGGCGACATCATAGCAACCACTATTGTGCTGTCTTTCTATATTTGCATGGCCATGAAGAGATTAGAGGGATTTTCAGTGAAAATGGTTCCATGGTGTTTTTATCTACTCAGCTTGGTGTCTAGCTTGACATTCCAAGGTATTCCAACACGTACTGGTCGTCTAACGGGGTCAATGCTGAGCACGGACATAGTGAACAATTTTTATCAGTGTGAAAATCTATGTGCTCAGAATGCGCTATGTAAATCCGTGAACTACAATCTCAAAACTCGGGAATGCACATCCAACTACCAGGATCTGCTTGTAGCAAACCCATCCTCCTTTGACACCCACCCAGGGATAGTGTTTGCGGAAAAACGACCCATGGGTCAGGTACTACTACTATTATTAATGTTACTTTATAATGCATGCATATACAGATACGTAAACACATACATATACACACATACACAAATCCATCCATCCATCCATCCATGCATGCATCCATCCATCCACCCTATCCATCCATCCACCCATCCGCCCATACATACATACATACATACATATACACACGTTTTAAGGTTTTAAGCCTCGTTTTTAATTATTATATATATATATATATATATATCATATAATATCTTACATTTTTTGTGCAATCAAAATATGTGATATGTTTCAATCACATACCTTTTTGATATCTTTGCAAATTAGTAAATTAAATTAATCGAGGTCACGGCACTAGTTTTAGTGACATTTAAGCAAAGGTACTAGGGAGACCGGGAGTGGTCTCAGCGTTACTGGTATAACAAATATGTTTTTAGGGTTACGCTGTACATTAAACCGAATGACCACTTTGCGAATCAGTCAAAATAATTTGCAAACGTTTAACGAAAAACGACTTGCTGGTCATATGCCACATTTGTGACGCTGGAAAACATGTTATCCGTTTTCGAACCAAGCGCTATAGCGCTGTAACCGTCTAGACTCTCTCCCCTGCTAAATTCCATGCACACGTGCTGGTGAGTTCATGTTCCAACTATTTATTATTTTATTTCAGCGTATTCGCTGTTATTTTCGTCATGAAATGAGATTTAAAAAAAGATTTTTTATTATATAGCCGACCTTCATTTGCCAAGTAAATAAATGGCGGTCGTTTATATAAAATTCTAAAATATATTATACGGTTGTCGTATATACAGCCTCATCACTACGAGTCTGTTTTGCCGTATGTTTATGACTATTCACAAGAATTTAAAAAACGAAGCGTGTCATGGAATTCCTTCTATCGTAGTTCAATTAAAATGTTTTGGATCATACAATAATTAGGTTTGGTAATCCAAATGAATGTAATTTCCATTTATAATCCATATTTAGAGAAATAAGGCCCACTAAATCCGTGATTGAGCGCCATTAAAACATCCTAATAAAAAGATAATATCAACAAAAACATTGTATAATGTGTAAAAACAATACCCAGTGTTTGACAAATGTTTGAGAAAATCACTAGCTCACACAGAACTTTTGGCAAGTGTCCTATGTATTAGAACAACGCAGTTGATAATTTCCACTAAACCAGACCAAATATCCACTAGCCGGGACCGAGGGCTAGTGGATGTATCGAACCCTGCAATAACATCACACAGCAGTAAAGTATGCAGTGTTGTTTAGGTGCAGTGAATGTGATCACATTCGGGCAGCATCATCCTTTAAAATCAATATTTTTCTAAAACTAAAAACTGTGACTTAGATAGTGGACTCTTCATTCATTTATTATTATTATTATTATTATTATTATTATTATTAAATTATTAGTATTATTATTATATTTATATTTGTCATATTAACCAATATAATACAAGTATGCAATATTTGACATTCTTTTAATTAGATGTAAATTAATCAGGTCATATACTAAGTGTATTAACATAAAGGCGATTGACGAATACCTTAATAATCTTGAAACATACTTAGTGTATTGACATATAGGCGATTGACGAATGCCCTAATAATCTTGAAACAATTACATTTCCATAGCAACTTTACATTGAAGGCTGTTCTGAAAACAAAAATACGCCTGCGCTAGTTTGGTTTTATGTAAGGATATACAAAAGGACTTCTTTTACGTTTACTCTCATTCCCATTACCAAGTCACCGCGACACGTCATTTGAATTTCAAGCAATGGCCGACTGAAATTATAGTTTAATCGTAAACTTTATTAAAACTACATTCCCTGGAATATTTTCATTATTTAAGCATATAGTACAGAAAATCCAATTACGTTTGGTGCATATATGACGCCGCACTCCGCATTGGTTTCACTACGCTGGCTTATCCAGGTCGAAAACAAAGCCATGATTTTGAAAGTGGAACACTTTTGACGGGCTCGTACCGATCTCGGTTTTCATTGGCTTATCACAAGTATAGAATTCCCCAACAAGAGATCACGTGAGATTTCGCAATTTTTGAACAAATTTAACTGTCTTGATTGCGGGGTCGTCTCATATCTCCAAAACATATTTATATCCATAGAGGTATGGTACAACGCCTTTCCAGGGGTCGGTGAGTGGGGAATTTGCCTAGAAATTTTGACAGTGGCCAGCTGTTGGCATACGCGTTACATGTAAGGGGGTGATACTAATTACGTAACGCTCTAGGGGTAGAGGAAGAGGGTACTGTGTTCGATTTACGTAACATTTTTCAAGACTATATGTTATTTTTATTCAGTACTTAGACGGTCAGTCTAGGATCGATCCTCATCGGCGGGTATACAAAAAGACCATGGTATAT